>NC_138737.1:6490241-6527741 GCF_965113295.1 Leuciscus leuciscus
GATGACCCAGAGGGCTCGGTGGGAGTTCACAAAAGCAATCCTCAAAAAGTAGTGTAGGCTTCAGCACCTGGACAGATCCATGGTATTTGGTGTAATGGCATCCACCTGCAATGTAATGTTGTCTTTATAACAATGACAAAATAAGTCATTGAGAATAGTTGAGTTGAAAAGCTCCACTCAATAAAAGAGAGAATGGCAAAGAATCACTATGATTCATCTGGTTTTCATGACTACAGTTATCTTTGCGCTCTATTGTAAGACTCGAAAGTATAAAAACCATTTTTCTTTCTTTGATAGTGGTGCTTACAAAGGCAAGGATATACCAGTCACACTTTAGCATGTAACTTGTCCTGAATTGTTTATTGATACTTTGTGTGACATGTTAAGGAGGTTTGTTTGTGTAAATTATTTTGGCTTGATGCTGGTATGAAGCCATCTAGCAACCACACAGAATACCCTGGCAACCGCATAAAACATGTAGCATAGCAAGTTTTGCAAACATCTGAAGATTGTGACATTGATTATAAACTGGTTTTATTTACTGCGTCTAGAGTATTTCTTCAGTAGCTCGGAGCTCCGGAATCTCTATGTTTTTTGTTCATAGACATAGAAGAGAAGCAACAGGAAATACACTAATTAAAACAAAGCAATTCACATGAGAAGCAAAATTTATATAAACCTAATTTAATATATATTATTAAACACATATATTTTTAAATACTTTAAGTTCATTTTATTATTCATGGCTAATAATGTCTTATAAATCTATTATAATTTGAGATTTGCACTTTGACAAGAAACAGCTGATGTGATAAACTTATTTCAGGATATGTTCTCTGAACCCTAATGTTAAAGGGTTAGTTTATCTAAAAATGAAAATTCTTTCATTAATTATTCACCGTTCCAAACCCATAAGCCTTTCGTTCATCTTCAGAACATGAATGAAGATCTTTTTTTATTAAATCTGAGTTTTCTGTCCCTCCATAAAAACAAATTCATAAAGAGATCGTAAAACTAATCCATATGATCGCTTTATATGATAAACAGATTGAATTTAGGCTTTTATCCACATATAAACATGGATCAACGAACATAAACAGAAGCTCAACCAAACATGCTTGACGCGTGAGAACAAACCTCTTGCAGAAGCTCAAATTTGCTGCGTAACACGAAAACGAACCTCATTGGTTCTCGCACGTCAAGCGAACTTGCGTGAGCTTCAGTTTACCTCAACTGATGTGTGAGTTGAATAAAGGTTTAAAATGTGAGTTGATGAATCTTTAAATGTGAATAAAAGCCTACATTAAAACTTATCATCATATAATCAGAACTGATCTGAGCTAGACGATGACATCATTTTCTGCAGAACTGCTTTATCGATGAAATGAACTAATTGAATAATTGATGATCTTTAAACGAAAATAGTGTCATTGTTGATTCAGTTCCGTTGTAGAGTTGCTTTACAGCCGAAATGAACTCTGTTTGCATCATTGAATCTTTTTCCTGTTATCATTGTAAACCTGCTTTAAAACAATCTGTATTGAATAAAGCGCTATATAAATAAAGGTGACTTGACTGAAATGTGCTCTTCAAAAGTCATGCCAACCTCCCAAGCCATTGCTCGATCACCTGTGAATCGTGAACTTCCCAGCCATTTCTTTTAAAGTCAATGTGCAGTTAAGTCTTATTGGAGTTGCCATAGATCAAGGTGGCATGGCTGTGAAAACTGTGAATGTTTCACTAATTAAAAATAATTGTTTATTGATTATGTTGATGGTACTGTAAGTTAAGTGTCACTGGACCTGTGAAGGCAGATTTAGAGTATGTCAAGCATGATTTTCTATCACAGAATATGAACAAATTCTTGAAGTATGCTTTTAGCTGTTGATTAAGGCTGTTCAATTTCTTGGTCCACTTAATCTGATTCCAGCCCCCTCCTCCTGCCCCTGCAGGTCTCTTTTTACCTTGTACTTTCGGGTCCAAACCGCAGTATGATTGTGTCATCCGCTTGAGTATTAGCAGAAGTCGTTTACCGCTGTAGTTACAAAACAACTCAGCAGTTTCATTGTGATATTGAAGTATTTGTCATTTTGGATTAACTTTACACTTTTTGTTCATACAGAGGAGTTACGGAAACATAGCTGGTCGGGAATCCCTCGTGAGGTTCGGCCAGTCACCTGGAGACTTTTATCGGTAAGTATTTACTTGTACTTTTTCCTTTCCATTGCACAATTCTTATTTAAAATAAAACAGAGGTGGGAGGACAAGAAAAGTTGTGGAAAAGAGGGAAGAATTGGACTGAAATATGTTGTGAGCCATCTTTGAATTCATTTTGCTCACATAATCACCACGACCACTAGGCCACGACTCTGATGCCTTCCAGTATTATTATTATTATTATTATTATTATTAATAATATATCTGACTCTTATCTGTTTTCTTCCTAGGGAAAATATTTTTTTGTTAAACATGTTTAAAACGTACTTATCTGAAATGCAGCCAAATGCATATTCAATGAATACTAGCAAATGATAAATTACTGTTTATTTAATTACAGCATTTAAAATATTTTATTATCTACTGTTAGCCAGCATCACAAACTTTGCTGTTAAATTGTGCATAGGGTGTGCAATCATTTTTTACGCTTTTCCGAGGGTATAAAACATCTGTGCCACTTTCAGTTTAATGTGTTATTGATTTGTTTTGCAATATTGGCCTTGCTGAGCACTTAATGTCAGCAGAAATGTGACCGTCATCATAGGAGAGGCAGAGTGGGCTGCTGTGTTATGGCTGTATGTGCGCAGATGTTTGGAGAATGCTTTACAAGCCTCATTTGCGTTTCTGTTGCAAACTTACACCGTCAATAACACACACCTCCGGGCTAAGCTGTACAAGCAAATCCCCACCCCGGCCCAGCTCCTCCAAGCTTTTGCTGCTTCATGCAATGTTTGCTGGGGGATTAGACTGAAATAATTCTAAATGTACAAAGATGCAGAGGTGGATGCGTGCTGAATGAATGGTAGGGTGCCAAATGGAAGCGTTAAGTCTCCGCTTTTAATATTCAAATTATGATTATAAAGAGCAGCGTTTACGTTTGATTTTTGTAAGCCCAAGTCACGTTTGTTATGTCAGAATCACATTGAAAAGCCATTTTAATATGATTTCGATTTTTACCATGGAATTTGAATAGCTGTTACTACAGTTTTGAAGGGCCAATGATGGGGCGAATCCAAACGAGCTGAGTTTGTGCACTTATTATTCGCCTAAAGCTACGGGCCTGAGCTGAATTGAGAGTGAGATTCTGAATGTACGTTATCATTTGTGTTCAAGCGCTCGGCAACTCTGTGTGTGCTCATTAAAACAAGAGTTGAGAAACAATGGGAGGGGAAGACACTTTAAAAACATCATTTTCAGAAACATGATGGAGAGTCGTGACAAACGATCTAACTTGACAGTTCCACGCCTCCACTTCTGCTCTACAAATAGCCTGCACTTGTTGTCTGCTCTTTAGGGACTCGTCTGTAGCTACCAAGTATATTCTAGCGAAATTGCATCCTGCCTGTGTGTTAGTTTAGTCACTACATGATTAGAAGTTTCTTCCTGAGTTCTGGATTATTTTTTTTTCTTCTTGACTTTTTGAGGTCTGAGGTCTGCTTTCTGTGTTCTCAAATGCGCTTCTTAGTTAGTAGTGTTTGCTAAGGCAAGCATCATTATTATTATTATTGCTCATACCTAGAGTTAGGGGTTTGTTCAAATCCCTAACCCAAAATATTAAAATGAAGCAATTACAAAGTTTACTCTGTGGACAGTATAACAGGCAACGTTTTGCCCACACAGACAATATAACGGGGTGAACACATAAAAAACCCATAGACTTACATTAAAGGAGAGACCTGAGTCATCAAAAGGGTTAGTTTTTTTTCTTCTCTTTTTTTCTTATAAGTTAAAACTTTTATTCTGCAAGGATGCATTAAATTGATCAAAAGTGACCCATTATTTTTAATATTTCAAATAAATGCTATTCTTTAAAAATGTATCACAGTTTCCACAAAAATATTAAGCTGCACACCTGTTTACAGCATTGACGACAATAATAAATAATTCTTGAGCACCAAATCAGCATATTAAAATGATTTCTGAAGGATAACGTGACACTAAAGACTGGAGTAATGATGCTGAAACTTCAGCTTTGCATCACAGGAATAATTGACATTTTAAAATATGTTCAAATAGAAAAGTTGAATTATTTTCTCGTAAACGATCTCGTAAAATCGTAAGTTTTAATTTTGTAATAATATTTTACAATATTACTGTTTTTACTGTGTTTTTGATCAAATAAATGCAACTTTGGCGAACATAAGAACCTTCTTTCAAAAGCGTAAAAAAAATATCACTATAACTTTTGTATATTTTGACTTGTAATCGGTGTGCAATGACCTTGACCTTGCAACCGCATAGCAACCACCCTAGCATCTTGCGGTTCATGCAATTTGTTTAGTAAGGCACTTTAGTAAGAAAGCATCTGAAAAGAACTTAAATGAAATGTAACTTGCTTGATTTGCTTTTCTTGTTAGAAGGTGTTTGAAAAGTGTCATTTATATGAGCAGCACAAAAAAGCCATTAGCATCAAGTCAGTGAGATATTTTCTGAAAAGCATTTATTAATCATTTGACTTCAGCACAATAAAGCTCATCTCATTGAAATGATCCAATATGTAGATTTAAAAAAGATGAAAAGCTTTTTTCAATCTAACTTTTTTTTTTTTTTTTTTTTATGAGACTGCAGTATTGAACTGAAGTTACATGTTGCAGTTTTGAATATCTCTAGTTTGCATTATTTATAGGTTATAATTTGGTATAAGGCAAAATACACTTGGAAGACATGGAGAAAGTATGTATTCAGCTGTTTTTTTCTCAATACTATTAAATTAGCATGTCCTTTCTCCCTTTGATTCTCTCAGGGCTATCTTCCTGCCAATAGGGAACGCAGGGATCTGGTTCTCCAGAGGAAGAGGGAGGAGTATTTCGGCTTCATCGAGCAGTATTACCACTCCAGAACAGATGATAACCACAGAGACACATACAGACAGGTAAAACTCAATAGAGTGTATGCACGTGACGTCTCCGTCGGCCGAAGTGACTGCGGTTACGCCCACTGAGTGGCAAAAAGACTGAGTGGCAGCATTGGATTTCAGCGAGAATGCCACGAGAAACACACAAAACACATCTAAAACGGGAAAGAGCTTTGAGATTGACTGCACAAATAGATTTGACAAGAAATCTGAGGTTTATTTTTACAGATTGCCAAAAGCTACAGAAAAGAGAAGCAAATGGATCGCTGCATTTCCTAGAAACAACTAGACTGTGCGAAATTTGGATTTGCAGTTATTTTGTCAATATGTTGAATTTTGAGGTAAAATCATACACTATATATTGTTTAAACTAATAGTCATTTGTTTTACTCACGTTTTCGCAGTTTCCCCTATTAACTCCAGTCATGTAGCAGCTCTTTTGCCACTCAGTCCGGCTGAATAGCGTGTTCTGGCGGGAAAGTGATGTCAGTGCATACCCTCAATACATAAAAATTTGGAAGAGTTGGTTGAAATTGACCGTTCTGACTTGTGCATAATTTCCATGATTAATACCTTTATCAATCCACTGGAAAACAGTGTTGCTTACAAAGCAAGGCTTGAGTAACAGAATACTTGAAACAGTGTTACATAATTAAGAGACAATTAACGTATTTCTGTTATTATTCTGAAGAACATTTAAATATTCAAAGATTTAAATGTTTTTTGAGATCTTCACATTAGGTAATGTAGATGTTTAAGAGTGTTTTGGGAAAAGTTTTGCTGAAACATTTTGGAGTTCATTGTGCACATTATTATGTTTAATGTCTCTGTACCACATCATTGTGTCAATTACTACAGGCAGTATTTTTACTCATCCCCTGGTGCATTTAAACAGGAAATGCACTGTGTTAATAGACAGCATGTCAGACATGCCGTCCTCAGACATTTTGTTGAAAGCAACCCAGAATATTTGTTTACATCCAGGTATCATAATGCACAGGTGTATGCTGATTTCACCCTTTCCCAAGATGTCCATTTCAGTGGAAAAGGATCTTGTAAAATGCAACATTTGTAAGATTACAGACATTACTGTATGTCTTTAAATTCCAAAGTTTATTTGTGAAATACCGGTTCATTTTGCTATTAAATGGCCAAGCCATTTAATAGCAAAATGAACCGGTATTAGCCCTCAAAAACACATCTGGTTTGTTTCTTGTGAACGTTGGAGTAAACAAGCTTCATTTTACAGGGCTTCCTTAAAGGGAAGTAAAGTTCACCCAGAAATGAAAATTCTGTTATCATGTACACACCCTCATGTCGTTCCAAACCTGTATGACTTTCTGTCTTCTGTGGAACAAAAGATATTTTGAAGAATGTTGGTAACCAAATGGTTTTGGTTCCCATTGACTTACATTGCATGGACAAACATCCAGTTCAGTTCAATTCAGTTTGGTTACCAACATTCTTCAAAATATCTTCTATGTTCCACAGAAGAAAGGAAGTCTTACAGGTTTGAAAGAGTAATTTTTGGGTGAACTATCCCTTTAAGACAGACCAGTTGATTTTGAAAAACCCTGTAAAACAATTTAATATTCGTTTTTTTGTGTGTTTTTGAAAAAATTCTAATGCTCACCAACGATGCATTCATTTGATCAAAATACAGTAAAAACAGTATTATTGTGAAATATAACCATTTTCTATTATAATATATATTAAATTGTTGGCAAAGCTGAATTTTCAGCATAATTACTCCAGTCTTCAGTGTCACATGATCCTTCAGAAATCATTCTAATATGATGATTTTCTGCTCAAGAAACATTTCCTATCATCAATGTCGAAAACAGATGTGCTGCCTACTATTTTTGTGGAAACTGTGATCGTTTTTTCTTTTTCAGGATTCTTTGATTAAATAGAAATTTCAAAAGAACAGCATCTATTTGAAAAATAAATCTTTTGTTAAATTATAAAAAGTATAATATTTACTTGCTGAATAAAAGTATTAATTTATTTAAAGAAAAAATCTTGGTAACTTGATAATCTACTAGTTGCGAACTAATGCGAACTAGTTGCTTATTAGTATGCATATTACTAGGATATTGGCAGTTTATTAGTACTTATATAAGCAATTATTAATGCCCTTTTCTGCATGACCATATTCAACATCCCTTAATCCTATACCTAAAATTAACAATTACCTTACTCTAACTATTAATAAGCAGTAATTAGGAGTTTGAGGCAAAAGTCATCGTTAATATAGTTAGTTAATGTAGTGAGAATTGGACCCTAAACTAAAGTGTGACCAAAATCTTTTAAATGGAAGTGTAGATTGACACATCACTGCTAATTAGTTCTCTCTCCGTTGGCTTGCGAGCTGGAAAAACCAAACTCTAGTCAGGCCAATCACATCGTGTATAGAGTCGGTGGACGGGCTTAACATAATGACGGCAGAGTTGTGACGGTTCTGCGTGAATTCCCTGCTACTTGAAAACAAAGAAGAGCTGCCGCTGCTGGCGAACAGTGGTCTTTCCAATCGGCTTTGGCCGCGACTCTGGAAGACTTGGAGTTAAGCTTTTCTTTAATGAGAAAAGAACAAAGAACGGCACTGAAGTCATTCTTAAAAAGGAAGATGTATTCGGAGTTTTGCGAATATCCTATTGCGTGCCGAGGGAATTTGAAAGACCACCGTTTATCCCGCCCCTCAGATTGAGCCCTGCCAATGGTGTGTTCCCAGACCCAACATCTTGAGGTGGGTCTGGCTTGTCAGGCTAACAATGGTCTTAATTCTCTCATCAATCCTTGCTGAGTTTGAACAAACAACCTTTAAACCTGTAAGCCCAGAGGTTTTGTGTATAATACTTGCATACATTTCATCCTAGAGGTCTGGATGATACATTAATGCATCGAACAGATCCCATTCTCTTCAACTCACAGACGCATTTGCAGAGATTAAGATTATCAGTGAATAATAGTATTGTACATTTTAATCTGTTCCTCACACAAAGCTTTCACATGACTTCAGAAGACTCATAATGTAGTGCACAAGGCATATAAATAATATTTAGGAGACTTTAGCATCTTTTCTTTGAAACTTAAACATATTAGATTTGATTTTTGGGTGAACTATCCCTTCAACCACTAGGCTACACCAGACGCCACTCTGTTAAGGAACTCTGTCATCTCTGTAGTGAGTCAAGGTTACACTAGCGTCCATGAAGCTATAGAAGTAATTCACCCAGATTTTGTTCTGTGTGTTATTAATGGGGGATGGGGGGCCGAGATCAATATTCTTATGGGCTGTAAAACTCAGGTTAATGGTGCAGGACTGGTAGTCGATTGCTATGCACTGCCTTCTCTCCTCTCTTGTCCGGTTCCTCGGGGCTTGCTGGCTCCCAGCCCCTCATTTCATCTACTGCAATACAAATCGGACACAGACCTTTAAAAGGATTTATGTGGTCGTACAGAACCGTTGGACTGGCCCCTGGCTGTCTGGGCAGAAACACTAAATGACCTTTTAGTGTGGTCACAGTCTGAGAGGGCGAGGAATGGCGGTGAATACGAGCAAACTGGACTTCGGTGGCCTTCGAGTGACCTGCATTACTACAAAGCCATTTCTTCAAACATATGATGGAAGTAGAAATGGAAAGAGGGAAGAAAATAAAAGGGAACCAGATGAAAGAAAAGGGTCGCCACCGATATGTGCGACTGGACGCAGCTATGTCCATTTTCAAAGTGAATTCCTGCAGGTTTTGTGTGTAGCTTGTTACGAAACCAGATCAATAGCGTGTGCAGGTTGGACCCTGATGGTTTTCCTCCATTTACTGGAAGGGAAAAAGCACATATAACTCAATTTAGTGCTCTTGGGGCATATTGATTTAATCTCTTATTTTTTTTCCCAGGTCACCTGTACTTCTGACACTCCAAGTCGGTAACTGGTTTGTGTGGGTGTGCATTGGAGTTTACCTGAATATACCTGTGTGTGTCTTTTCATAGATTCACATCGATATCCCGAGGACGAACCCTTTGATTCCTTTGTTCCAGCAGCCGCTGGTGCAGGAGGTATGTGATATTCTCTGGCACCAACACCTGAGTCTCGTTGCACACCGCACCTGCGTCAGACCCTCCGATGTCACACAGCAGGCACTACACACTTACTGTAATTGCATAGATAAGAGAGTGAGCCTCACAATCATGACTGTCATATTTTACCTTGAAATCAAAAGAAAATAAATGAAAGTAAGCCTATTTTTAGGACTATTTAAGTTTTTGTTTTTTGCATTGTGACAATTGTTTGCAAGACAGTTAAGACACATTTCTCCCAATTTATCATTACCATAATGCATCTGAGTGTTTTGAGCTTTTTTTTCCTAATTCCCATTTTTCTCTGGTGATTCTCAATACATTCTAATTACTGTAATATGACAAGCTCTTCGTAAATTGGCATAAATGACAATACATCTTTGTTTAAGTGCATTGCAGCAAGCACATTTTCTTCTCATTCTCATGTAAATAATGTCTTGTTGCATAATATAATTGGTCATATTTCACACCAAGTCAAAATTTAGACAGACATATTCTTGAAAAGCTTCAAGAGATTCACTCAAGAAAAAAGCTTATATTTTTACTTTTTTGGTTTGTTTATATTCATAGTTTTTGGTTTAGTCTTTCAAATTTGTCAATATTTAATCATGATTTGATCATTTACTTTAGTAAATATTTATACATATGTATGTGGATAAAAATAAAAACGATAAAAATAAACAGGTTTTTTTGCAGTTCAGTTATTTTGTGAAGCTGTTCAGTTTACCAGTGTTCGGCTCTTTCATCTCAAACTTGTTGACTTTTTTTTTTTTTTTATGCATAATCTGTCTTGTTATAATTGATCAAAAAGACATCTTTTAATAAATCCGCTGATGATATTAACTGGATGGGTTGCTTGCAGCCAGCTGAGCTTTGTGTCATTGAATGCTTACCAGCAGGGGGTGCTGTGGTGTTTTTAACTTGTTAGAGGAGTGTACAACACTTGTGTAACCCATAAACAAGGAACAGAGCACTTGAAATGCAGCTGCGTTTGGAAATGCAAGCATCCAAATGAGTTTACCTGTTGGTCTGTCAAGAGTGAATTAAGCAGCATCAATTGCCAAAAGTCTACACAACAATCACAGTTCTTATGAGAAATTTGTGAGAATCATTGAAAGCAATTGTTTTGTTTTTCAGGTGTTTGAGCGGATTCTGTTCATCTGGGCCATCCGTCACCCCGCTAGTGGATACGTGCAGGGCATTAACGACCTGGTCACACCTTTTTTTGTGGTCTTCCTCTCTGAATTCGTAGGTAAGCATTTAACAACCTTCCACATGGATCAGTTGGTCCGCTTGACTGATTCTTCACCTTTCTGAATGTGTCCTTTTTGGTTGAGCACATCAGTTCAGTTTGCTCCTCTAATGGCGCGTTGACGTGTATGATATGTCAGAGTCAGAGAGATGCAGACAGGACAGTATCTGACAGATGATGGTGGAAAATGGTTGTATAAATGTAAACAAACTGACAATATCCTGTTGAAAATGTCAAACACAAAAATACAGAATATCAATTATCTTTGAAAGAAACTCTGAAAGATAGACAGTGGGAGAGAGAGAGAAATGGTGAAAGGGAGACGAATGGAGAGAGTGACAGACAGAAAGAAAGGGAAATGGGAAGAAGACAGAGAGAGAGAGACAGTTTGATAGACAAGGAATTACACAGAGAGAAAAAACACAGGGACAGACAGATGGGTAGAGAGGAAGACAGGAGAGATGGATAAACGGATAGAACAATCATTCAATCTATCATTCTATCTGTCTGATATTCTATCTATCGCTCTATGTATCGTTTGACTATCTATCGGTCTAATTGTTGTCTTGGAGCAGTAGATGATAGATAGATATGCATTAGATAATATTAGATATAGATAGATAGACAGACACATGGACAAAGGGACAGATGGAGAAAGACAGATATAGTCAGGCAGGGAAATAGACTCTCCAGCTCTTGTCCTCATTGCTATTCTCCCTCCACCCGGCAGCTTTCCCCTCCCTTCCTTATTTATTTCCTGTCCTCTCATGTGAAGGTTAATTACTTATGGATAGTTAAGGATTACAGAAGAACAATAGGAGGCTCATTGATCTCTCTGGTGTGCCGCTGCTGCAATGTCACCAGTGCAAACACCAGGACATACCCACAGATTACCTGGATCACCAATCGATTTCTCTTTTTCTCCCCTGTCTGTCTCTCTCTCTCTCTGGCTGTCTACCTCGCCCAGCCTCTCTTTCTGTCTTTTCCTCATCCCTCTGTTTCTCCACAAAGCTCATTTAACGAAAAGCAGATTTTTCATACGGGCGCTTTCGTGTCATTCTGCAGGGCCTTTCAATCTCTAATTTGTTTGCGGGCCATGTGAATATGTGTGTGCGTTTGGGATTCACCGTGTGTATGAGCGAGCGACTCAATGCCGCAGGTTGAATGAGCCGCATTGATCGGCTGGATTTAAGTGTTTACAGAGGCTTGTGAGGGTGCCGAGCACACGGTGGGGGGCTCGACCCGCCGATCGATGCATCTGAACGAACTTCATGATCCCAACATGCTGCCAGCGGGAGATAAAAGAGCGGGGTTAGCGCCCTCCCTCCGCCCCGGGTTTCACCCCCGCCGTCGAGACCGGGGGCCAAACGCGTCTGGGTTCACGGGCGCTAACTGCTTCGTCTGCTCTCAAACGCAGCGTTTTGCCAACTTTCGCTGCGCTGTTTCTCTTGGCCGGCACGCCTCAGTGGCTTTCTAGGGCTCCTTTGCGAGCTTTTTAGCTTTCTGCTGAGACCGTCCTCTGAGAAGGCGAGAGAGAGAGACGGCATAGGAGAATATTGGCGCTTCACATTTAGCTCAATATCAGCAAGTAGCGTTTTAAAGAGTAGCCGGCAGGAAGGAGAGTCACGGCGCCCTTCGGTTTAAAGTGTTTGTATTGATGCGCCAAAGAATTTGAAGTGGAGGGACGAGACACAAAAAGGAGGGAATATTCTCAAAGGGTAAATCATCACTTTTACCCTGACAGACAAAGAGGACAGCGGGGAAATCTCCTCTGTAAACCATCAATGCCCTGACTCCGTCTCTCTCACTCTACCTCACACACACATTAATTTTTTTTATTACTGAAGAGGGTCTGTGATATTCTCACCTTATTATTTATTGTCTTCCTGGTTTTATGAACCGTTATTTGCTCCATCACTGTGCATATTTTGGATTAGATAGGTGGGATTTGTGGTTTGGTGGTTGTGTTGCTGAATCTGAGCAATAAGCCACAAGAGGGTAAAGGCTTTTGTGGCTTGAAAATGAGGAAAATGAAAATCTTTTTCATAGAGGAAAATTTTATCAAAACATTGATAAAATAATCGCAGTAATATAGTTTATAAAATGTAGGCTGTTTATAGTTGTCAAGCAACATGACTCTTTAAAGGTATTGTTCACCCAAAAATGAAAAGTCTGTCATTCCAAACCTGTATGACTTGCTTTCTTCTGTTGAAAAAGAATGAATCGATCACTGAGTGAATCAGTGAATAATGAATCAGTCGTTTCTTTCCATGCAATTGGCACCTGGAGCTTTTTAAGCTTGAAAAAAAAGCACCATTAAAGTAGTCCATGACTAATGCATTAAATTCCAAGTAATTTGATAGCTTTGTGATTTAAGTTATTCGCAGGAAATCTTCTCCTCCAGTGGTTGTGACCGGATCATTAAATCAGTGAATTGGGATTGGTCTGGATTTGTGATTTTGTGAATGGATCATTCAGACCCATTTTTTAAACTGAATCAGCTGATTCATCAATTGGTTTCAAATTAGACATTGCTACTTCTCTCATTAACATGCCGAGTAGAACTCGGGTGGATGTCAAGATTCAATTAAGTATTTAATGAACAATTTTATATGGCTTCAAAGGCTTTAAATATGGTGTCATATTAACCACTCTTATTAATAATAATAATAATTAATTACATTTATATAGCGCTTTTCTCGGCTCTCAAAGCACTTTACATAGAAGGGGGAATCTCCTCAACCACCACCAATGTGTATCATGATCCACCTGGATGATGCGACGGCAACCATAGTGCGCCAGAACGCCCACCACACACCAGCTTACTGGTGGAGAGGAGACAAAGTGATGAAGCCAATATACGGGCAAATTTGGCCAGGATGCCAGGGTTACACCCCTACTCTTTCGAAAGACATCCTGGGATTTTTTTGTGTCCACGGAGAGTCAGGACCTCGGTTTAACGTCTCATCTGAAGGACGGTGCTCTTTTACAGTATAGTGTCCCCATCACTTTACTGGGGCGTTAGGACCCACACAGATCAAAGGGTGAGCACCTCCTGCTGGCCTCACTAAAGGCTTATTTATACTTCTGCGTCGAACTTACGCCGTAGCTACGTCGTAGGCTGTGTTTAGCGCGTGTACCCTGACGCGCACCTCTCCAAAAATGTAACAACGCGTCAATTCTACGCGGACGCAAGCGCTGTGATTGGTCTGCTAGAACCCCTCCCTCGGGTTTCACATGGTCCCTCTGCATGAGTAATTGCGCGTCAACGTGGACAACGACGCAGAAGTATAAATTAAAACCAACGTGTTGCCTACAGCGTAGAGGCTCCGGCGTAGGTCCGACGCAGAAGTATAAATAGGCCTTAACACCTTTTCCAGCAGCACCTGGTTTTCCCAGAAGGTCTCCCATCCAGGTACTAACCAGGCTCAGCCCTGCTTAGCTTCAGTGGGCAACCAGTCTTGGGGTACAGGGTGATATAGACTTTATGTTGATTTTGCATCTTTTTTTTTAAGCTTAAGAGTTTCAGTCCTGTTGTTTTCCACTGAAAAAAGAAATTCATACGAGTTTGGAATGAGAAAATGATGGTTTTTGGGTGAACTATTCCTTTCATAAAGAATTAAATTGATGTGCGGTCACCAGGTGTGCGTCTGTCGGCATATTTCATAAACCGCTTTGAACATGGCTCATCCAATCCGCTTTTAGAGTCTGAGCTACATAATATGGATCATTTAATGCTCAAACTGAGAAATGGAGGAATGACCTGAATGAGCTATGATTTGTTTCCCGAGTTGCAGACTTCACTTATGATTATTGAATGATCTCTCCAGTCTCTCATACTCACACACATACATACACGGCACAATAACCCCCTTTTTCCCCACAGGGTCAGAGAACAAGGTGGCAAAGCCTCTCTTTGTGCCACAAACAGGATTTCTCCTGCATTCTGTAAAGCCGCTTTATGCAGCAGCACTGTGTGTGTGTGTGTGTCCGAAGCTTTGGAGTGATGTTGAAATGTGGAGGGCTAAATGGATCAGGAATCTCTCCAGTGCTGTGGCCAGTGACATATGGCCAGGCCTATGACCGGCAGGGCACTCCATGCTTCATTTGTGGTCAAAGAGGGCTATTTACTTTGCTTTTCCAGCTTTTTTCCCCCCTGCCAGCTCTTTCCTGTCGTTCTCCATCCGTCTTTTTTTACTCGAATCCCATCCGGGCTCTCACTCGGCCCCCATCAGCTGTTCTTCCTGCTGCAATGCAGAGGTTTCCTGACAGTTTCCTCTCAGAGTTTGAGCAGAGAGGTTTTTGCCATTCCTCTACCTGCTTACCCCTCTGATTCACACATACAGTGGGGAAAATAATTATTTGATCCCCTGCTGATTTTGTAAGTTTGCCAACTTACAAAGAAATTCATCATTTTTATGGTAGGTTTATTTGACAGAATATCAACCAAAAAATCCAAAGAAAACACATTGTATAAAGGTTATGAATTGATTTGCATTTCAGTAAGTGAAATAAGTATTTGATCCCCTAGTAAAACATGACTTAGTACTTGGTGGAGAAACCCTTGTTGGCAAGCACAGAGGTAAGATGTTTTTTTTTGTAGTTGGTCACCAGGTTTGCACATAACTCTGGAGGGATTTTGTTCCACTCCTCTTTACAGATCCTCTCTAAATCCTTAAGTTTTCCTTAGCTGTCATTAAGCAACTCAAAGTTTCCGCTCCCTCCACAGATTTTCTATAGGATTAAGGTCTGGAGACTGGCTAGGCCACTCAAAGACCTTAATGTGCTTCATTTTGAGCCACTCTTTTGTTGCCTTGGTGGTATGTTTTGGGTCATTGTCATGCTGGAAGACCCATCCACGACTCATCTTCAGTGTTCTGGCTGAGGGAAGGAGGTTCTCGTCCAAGGTTTTACGGTACATGGCCCCGTCCATCCGCCCCTCAATACGGTGAAGTCGTCCTGTACCCTTAGCAGAGAAACAACCCCAAAGCATAATGTTTCTACCTCCGTGCTTGACTGTAGGGATGGTGTTCTTGGGGTCATTGTCAGCATTTCTCTCCCTCCAAACACGGTGCATTGAGTTGATGCCAAAGAGCTAAATTTTGGTCTCATCTGACCACAGAACTTTCTCCCAAGCCTTCTCTGAATCATTTAGATGTCCATTGAGCAGGGGGACCTTGCGGGCGCTGCAGGATTTCAGGATTTTTGTTTGAAATCAAAATCTTTTGTAACATTATAAATATCTTCACTGTCCATTTTGATTCAATTCATAGCATCCTTGCTGAATAATTTGTTTAAAAAAAATCTTACCGACCCCAAACTTTTGAACAGTAGTATACATACTTTTATTGTCTAGTAGATGGGGATGCACCAATATGAGAATAACCCATAACCAATAATTCTTTATTTTTGAAAGCCGATAACTGATATATTGGCCGATAAATCTAAATCCACATTTTTATATAATTTTTGATTGCCTGATTACAAAATCAAAACACTTACCATTTAAAAGCCTTGTCCCAAGCACACAATTATAATATTCTCATTATAATTTTAAGGAGTCGATATGACAGACTTGCTTTGCACATGTTGCACTTAACTGTATTTTCCTTTTTTGAAGTGATTCCAATCATATTTCAATCAATTCAAAATCATCATGGTGGACAGTGTGCATCTGAATTGTCTCAGCTGAAGGAAATTATCCATTATTCATCGGCTTTAATATATGGACCAAATTTGGGCCGATAACATTAAAAATGAACACATATCGACCGATACCGATATTGTGGCCGATATATCATGCATCCCTACTAGTAGCTGTATGCAAATAGGGGTTTAGCCTAATGCTGTTTACAGTCAGTTTGATTTTGTCTCTAACAACAGACCTCAGCAGCAGTTGTCCATTATGGTCTTCAGCACGTGTTGATTTGCAGCTTCAGTTGAGTATCTACGGTCGTTGGAGAGCATGTATTCTTCATTGTGTCTTCGACCTTGGATCTGACCTTCTTCTTATCTATATTTCAGCTCTCATGTACCGCAATAAGTCGCGTGATTGACTGAATTGCTTTGGCGATGCGCAAGCTGCATGCAAACATGCCTAGAGCGCTCTCTCTCTCTCTCTCTCTCTCTCTCTCTCTCCCTCTCTCCCTCTCTCTCGCTCTCTCTCTCCTTCTCTTTACTCAGTGCTTCATCAAAATAGCTCCTTGTTCTTCCTTCCCCTCCCTTCCTTATTAAGAAAAGAGGAAGAGAGAGAGATCAAGAGATGGAGGACTACATTAGTTGTGCGGTGGGTGGGTGAGTGGAGTGGCACACAGAAGTCTTTTCCAGCCAGGTCTGGCTCTCTGGGGCATAATGTGTGTATCAGCATCATTTAGCACATACTGTTTAAAGAGTCGGGAAAGGTCATGGCTGCGAGGGGAAGCCTGCGGAGGGAGGGAGGGAGAGGGGCGAGTTGATGAATGTGTTGAATAAAGAATGCAGTTTGCCGGCTAATGATCTAATGGCTTCGTGGTGTCTGTGCATACGATGCACGACACACCAGAACCGCTTTCGCCCGCAAGAAAACAAAGACTGCTGAGAACACCTGCAGCATGTGTGCTGGTTTGATCTGCTAGTGACCCAACATTAATGTGAGTGTGTGTGTGTGTTTTGTGTGTATTCTTTTTCATAGAGGAAGATGTGGAAAATTTTGAAATGGCAAGTTTACCACTGGATACGCAACGAAACATCGAAGCCGACAGCTTTTGGTGCATGAGCAAATTGCTGGATGGGATACAGGTATTTGATCCACTCAAGGTTTATGGTAGATGGTAGATGTCATAACCATCTTTCTCCATCAATGTCCATTCAAAAGTGGCATTAATTCTGTTCACTTATTTGGACATTGGCATTTAAAAAATGTTCTGCTTTGCGCAAGCAGTGTATAAATCCTAACTTTTCAAAAATTTAATTTTACCTAGTTTGTCATTTTCTTCTTCTTCCTCTTCTTCCTCTTCCCCTTCTTCCTCTTCCTCTTCTTTTTCTTCTTCGTTTTCTTCATCCTCTTCTTCTTCCTCATCATCTTCCTCTTCTTCCTCTTCCTTGTCCTCTTCTTCTTCCTCTTCCTTGTCATCCTCTTCTTCTTCTTCCTCTTCTTCTTTTTCCTTCTCTTCTTCTTCTTCTCTGCCCTCTTCTTCTTCATCATCATCATCATCATAATAATAATACAACTACTATTAATAATTCTTTATTTTTGTTAATGTTTATTTCCTTAAATGTTTATATAAACTTATATAAATGTGTATATATAATAAAATGTACAAATTATTTCATTCTTTCTGTCATCATCATCTTTCTTATTCTTTGTTCTTATTTCCTAATAATCATATTACTTTAAAATAATAATAATAACAGCCTTTTTACTGTTTTCATTTCACTTTATTCAAAGGAGGCAAACTTCTTAATATATCGAATAATTGTATTGTTTTTACTGTTAATATTTTTTATTATTATATTAAATATATAATACTGTTAATTATAATATATAATTACTGTTAATTTATATTTTTTTAATTAATTTTATATATAAATTTGTTCATTCATATCGCCATTGTCTGTCTTATTCTTATTCCTATATTTCTTAAAGTGCCCCTATTATGCTATTTTAAAGTTTCCTAATGTTGTTTGAGTCTCCTACAACAGGTTTACATGCATTAAAGGTCAAAAAACTGTTTCATTTTCTCATAATATACATTTACACATCACCACATTTTCAATGATTCTCAAACGACTTGTCAGATGAATCAATATCTCTAAAAGTCCCTCCTTTCCGCGAGCTACTCTGCTCTGATTGGCCAGACAGCTCAGTCTGTTGTGATTGGTTTACCGTGTACAGCGGGCATCGAAAACAAAAACGCCCATTGCCATAACAACGTCAGCTCTGCTTGTCCTGAGGCTTCCTACACCGTAAACTAAACACAGTAGCGAACAATGACGTCGATTTTACCATATCAATCTGAGCGCGAGTCCGATGATGAAACATTGAAAGAACTAGTTATTCAACCCGAACCTCCATCGCAAGGACGACTCGAGCAGGACGTTTCTCAGTGATACACTTCTCAGTTTGAGGTACATTATGAG
The DNA here is from genome assembly GCF_965113295.1 of Leuciscus leuciscus. Lineage (NCBI taxonomy): Eukaryota > Metazoa > Chordata > Actinopteri > Cypriniformes > Leuciscidae > Leuciscus > Leuciscus leuciscus. The sequence continues at coordinate 6,508,760 of NC_138737.1, forward strand.
ATGTTGCAACTGTAATTCATCACCATCAGCATTAACAAGTGCATGTCCATCATCAAAACGATTATTTTACTTGTACTAATTTATTTGCCGAGTATTTTTCTAATTTATTGAGGTGAACTTGGAAACTGTATCAATAACAGTGCATACATTAGCCAAGGTCTAGCGTGAATGACTGATGTAACATAAACGTTGGTAAAACAAATCTTGCGCCATGCTTGATCTTTACTCAAAGTGGTGAGAACGACAGACAATCTGCATTAATAGACAGTTTTAGGTAATAGTGGCCCACTACTGATGAGCAGCAGTATTTCAGTAAGACATTGTAGAGCACAGCTTCTTCTCGACATGATGCTGTCCAGTATCTACAGGAATCAGCTGTTAGTTTGAGGGTTCAAGTTTTCCCTGGTCTCTGCGCGCGCAATAAGTGGGCGGGCAATATGCTAATGTTTCGTCTTGACGTCACAACGAAACTGCTTATGACTCGTTTGAAAAACGATTCATTTTATTGACTCAGTCGACTCTTACTTTTGAAAGACAATAACTTTATATATGGTGCATTTTCAGATTTAAAACTTTGCAGGATGTTTTCATTCACTTAGAGCTATGTTACACACTACATGAAAGGTCATTTTCAAGTTAAATCTTTAATACCATTTCTTATAATAATAATAATGATAATGATTATAATAATAATTGTTATTATTATTATTATTATTATTAACTATTTTATAGTATATTTTATTATTTTATTTTGAAAAGCAAAATTCTAATCACGTACTTCCATCATGCATCAGCCAAGCTACTGCAATTAAGACAGTTATGGTAATTTCTCCAGGTATTCTTGGTCAATCTGCAGTTCTCTTAGGACAGTATCGCTTCTGTGTCGTTTTACTTAAACTAAACCCTGTAGTGGTCATCCTGTCCTTTTGCTCTTTTCCAAAAGCCAGAGACCAGTGGAATACAATGCAATAAAAAAAGACTCTCTGACGGTCAAAAAAAAAAAGTAACAGTCTTTGTTGTGCTTAAGCCCCAGAGGATAAGACACTCACCCGCCTAGGGGAGAGAGACATGAAATACTTGGAGAGGAAGTTGAAGCTAGGACGTTTAAGCTAGGGGGATTCAGATCCTTGGCTGGCATTCCCTTGAGAAAGGCCCTCTGTTAGAGAGAGACGAGCGTGTCAGGGCACTCATCTGCAGGCGGGAGCAAGGGTCAGATGCAGGCCACAGTCAGGTTGTCCCGTGGGCCGCTCTGTGTTGTGCTCATTGGCTGAGTGGAGCCGAGCTGAAGGGCAGAACACGCGCCGCAGCACAGCAGATGGCCACTGGCCCTTAATGACCCACAAGGGAAGAGGAACAGAGACTGAGAACTACATTAGTTATAAATAACAATAACTGCTATAGCACCCTCGTTTCCCTCAGTTAATCAGCTGGTAACAAGCCACATATCTTTGACAGACCCTTTGTTATATTATATTATATTATATTATATTATATTATATTATATTATATTATATTATATTATATTATATTATCACAATCTGATGTTGACATTATCGCACAATTAGCCTGATGAATATTCGTAATGTTTTTTTTCACAAGCCGTTTATAAATCTTAAATAAATCAGTTATTATTGTAGATTTCTTTTTCTTTTCTTTTTGCTATTTTATCATTTTATTTATTTCTATTAAATTGATCATTTTAAGGGCTTTTAAAAGAATAAAATTTATAAAAATTTTAACAGGTTTTTATTTTCAAAATTACCACATAGAATAAAAATTGCCTTTCCATAACACTATCCACAATGATTTTCATGTGTTGGTCAAAGTGGCTCATGATGCTTGCTTTAAGCGATTGAAGCGGCGCTGAGACAAGTCATGTGAAAGAGCCTTAACGAGATAACAAAATAATTAGTCCATGTTCTAAATACTGCCTTTGTTTTTCTCCATCAGGACAACTACACGTTCGCCCAGCCTGGCATTCAGATTAAAGTGAAGGCGCTGGAAGAGCTTGTCAGCAGAATAGATGGTAAGATCATGTTCACAAACGCATTATCTACCAATTCCTTTCACTCTGCGTAGAATTAAAGAAATAGTTCACGCAAAAAATAAAATTGAATTTTATCTTTTAAACTAAATCTCAGAAACTACAAAAAAAAGCAAAATTATAATTAAATTAATTTAATTTGCCCCTGATCACTATATTCTTTCATTGTGTGAAAAGAGCTGCATGAACATTCTTTCATATTTCTCATTTTGCATTCCTACGGAAGAAAGAATTTTCAATGACATGAGAATGAGTAAATGATTACAAAATTGTAATGTTTGGGTTAAATGGTTCTTTAGCATTGTTTGAGGCAGTTGGTCTTGGTGTTGTTGTGCCTAGGGTTACAAGCAAGGTTACCTTTTGAAGCTGCTTGAAAGATAGAAATCACACTTTTTGTTAACTTGTGGCATTAAACTTGCAGTCTTCTCTTTCGAACCCAATCGTGTGCTTCACAAGCCCTCACAAGCTTCAGTGCAAATAACATGTCATGACTGCCAGAACAAAATGGCAGTGTCTGGAGTCCCTTAAACGGTCCCATCTATTTTGCCCTTTGCCCTCCAGAACGAGGTGAACAATTTTTTTCCGAACCATAAATAGCAGTGCAAAATGCTCAAAACAACACGGTGTTGTTTTTCTGCCAGGGTGCGATCTTGTTCATCGCCTTGGAAAAGACTTGTTTTCCCAAGGTGTTGGCCGTTTCTGTTTCTTGGAATCACACGTTTCCGTTATACCACTAGTCCGCCTCTCTTTTTTTCTTCTGTCAGAGTGTTTATACCATCTGGATGCCTACTCCCCTGTTCAGTGTGTTTGGTGTGATAAGCTGAACAGCCCACACTGAAAACTCTTGGTGAGAGCCGCCGCGCGCCTCTTTCCCATCAATCAGCATCCACGAGCACCGCGAGCAATAGCAGACCCCACAGTCTCGCCGGGGAGCACAGGAGAGAAATCAATTCCCCATAAGCCCCTGCGATTAGGGTGTGAAGGCAAATGGAAGTGAGTTGAGATGAGAGACGAATGGAGTGGACTGAGCGAAGGGAAAACAAATAGCACTTTCACATGGCTAGATAGTCAGGGAAATACACTAGCAAGCACTTTGTAGATGTTCACAAGTTTTTTTCTTTACACTGAAATGAGGAAAATGACAAGTAAGCTTAGATTCTGCTCATGACTAGTCATGTGTGAATAATAACATGCTGGTTCTGAATAAATGGTAACCGTTCGCCTTCCGTCTAACATGTTACGCAACATATAATTTATCACATGTTATTGAGTATATTTAGCAGTCCTTAAGGTTGGTATTAAATGTGCTTGACAGCTATTAGTTATTTTAAGAATGCAGAAATTAGTATAAAAATAACTGTCTAACAAAAATTTATTAATTTATTTTTAAATACTATATATAGGGTACAACGGGGCTAAAGGTGGTAACAGGGTAAAAGGCTCACGAGCATGGGGCAAAAGGCACAAAGTCATATGTTTTGAATAATATCTAAGTTAATACTCGTTCAAAACTTTAGCAAAGTTTGTGCTATTTTCCGTTTATTTTTATGAATAAAATAATTTATTTTTGTTCAATGAATATACTCATTAAAATGTTCATTTTAAAAATACAGAAACGAAAGTAAACATTTTGAAAGCATTGAATGAGATCCCATAATAATTTAATATAGCTTTACAGTAGTAGCAATAAAAATTGAAATTTAATTATATGATATGATTAATATCATATTTTTTCATTTTGATGGTTTAATTTTAAATATGGTGATTATCTCTAAGGTGGACTCCCAACTTAATATATGATATTGACCATGTGAATCTAACTATGTCATGTTAACAAATGGAAAAGTTGGATCAGCCAAATTCCCACGTCCATAGTCAAATGCCACACACACATACAAACTGTGTGTATATATATATAGTATAAGGAAATAAATTTATATATTCCTCAAAACCCTTTTTTTGTTGCTTTAATTTATCCATTATAATGGCTAAAATAATAATGGGATGCTGCCTGTTGCATTTGCTGTTGTTGTGTTTTTTTCACCACATGTTTTCACTTTGCAAATGTAAAAATATAATAGACATTTTGTCTGTATCTTTATTCAGTATGAGGACAGTGGTTTTGAAAGACACATCAACGGATCAATCTGTGACGGCCCTTTTTTTAACGGTGACTTTGAGGCATAAAAACATTTTTAAAGAGTTTTTCAAAAATTACAAAATCAATTGGTTTAAATTTTTGTGTTGCAAGAAATAGTTTGCAAAGGCTTTATACTTTCATCTTGTTTACTGGAATCAGACTCATTATGAAAAAACCTTTTGTTGGGATTGCAAGAGAAGAGAATTTGTGATAATGTTCAAACCTCACACCAATGACTCACTCCATTAGCTGAATCCATTATGATGCAACCCTTATATAACATTGCAAAAGATCATTCATTATTTAAACCTTTTTTTTTTAAATGATATTTTTTGCTTTTATTCAAGGCAGAAAGGGTTTTCATTTTTCTTCTGACAGGTCCGACTTCAGTTCTCTGCACTTTCAGAGAGCTGTCACATTTTCTCCATCAATATCTATCAGGACTCAAGTCAATATGTCCGCTTTCGAAACCCATTCTTATTCTGTTCAAAGGCCGAACGAGAGCTTATCAGAAAAATCCCTCTCTCAATGAGCTAAGCACCAGGCCTTCTCTCTCTCTCTCTCTCTCTCTCTCTCTCTCTCTCTCTCTCTCTCTCTCTCTCTCTCTCTCTCCATTCAATCGAATATAATTACACACACGTTAGGGGTCTATAATGTTAATTCAGTGAAACAGGTGTGGGGAGAATTCAACAATAGCGGTGATCTTAGTTCAGGGCCAGAGGGCTTCTTTAAACAATGGGGGTCCATAGATGGGTTACAAAAGCTACTCCCAGTGCATCACTTTGCAGAAACTACCAGCAAATGAATCTAAATCCCCTGTGCTTTCTTTTCTACGCCCACAGAGGATGTCCACATCCACTTTCAGAAGTGTGAGGTGGAGTATCTGCAGTTTGCTTTCCGCTGGATGAATAATCTGCTGATGAGGGAGCTGCCGCTGCGCTGTACCATACGCCTGTGGGACACATACCAGGTACTGTTGCACCAAAACAGCCAGACGATTAGAATGAAAACATGTCAGAAAAGCCTTTTATCTGATCATTTTATCCGAAGTGACTTGGAGTGGCCTGGGGTTAAGCGTCTTGATCAAAAAGAGTGGTCATAGTTCATGGATCACTTACATGTTTGAACCTACAAAATTTGATTACCAGCCCAAATCTTGAACCAACTAGTATAGGGGTGTACATAGTCTCGCATAGCCAGACCTTCAGACTGACGGCAGAAGGTCTGGACTCTATCGCAGCATTTCTTGGCCAAGGACCGCCCAAGAGGACGTTTGACTGACATGTAACACAACCAATCACAGTTTGTTTTGTACCGCGTCATATTTAGGGGCGTGACAATATAATGTTGACGTCCCTACAATAACAGACCGGCGTGCATCTAATAAATTATTCATTCAAGAACCTTGTGCAAGTTTACTGCATCAATGGAGCCGCGAACTTCACATACTTTTGAAAACTTATTGAACTCCTGAAGTGTTTCCAGAAAAGTGTGCCATATGCATCAGACGTTTAGCCAACGTTCCGTTGGCGTGACGTCTGAGGCTGAGACTAGGGTGTACATATTTGTGCTGAGAATTAGTTTTTCAGTTTGGTTACTTAGCTATAGTACCATTTTTGCTTTTGTCTAGAAATGTATAATTTACCTGAGCTTTTTAGGAAAAAAATCATTATACCACCTAATTAATATTTATTAAAATTAATTTTACAATACATACTTCAGTGTAGGAATAGAAATGTGAATTATTATTATCATTATTAATATTATTTAATTTAAATGTTTCAATATTCATTCCTATTTGTTAAATATGAACAAAAATTTTAATTCAAGCCAATACATAATGTAAATTTAGGGCATAGAAATGTGTATTATTATTATTATTATTATATAATAATAATAATAATGTTAATTATAATAAATATTCAAGTTCCTACACCCCTAAATTGGAGGGACATTAGTAGAATATTGACAAAAACAGTACACGATTTTTGTACAGTACTATTGTCAAGTATGTATTGTAGTTTTGGATTAAAAAAATTAGCATGTAATTTTATTTTATTTTGAAAATATTTCATTTATTTTTGTAGGAATAAAGAAATTAAAAAAAAACTTTTTGGGCCATTTCAGAAGATGGTTTTATGAAGAAGTTCATGTCCATTTGTATTTATTTGTATTTATTTTTTTTTATACTTGAGTTTTGTTATAGTAATTATAGTCAGTTATTAAATTCCACAACTGATGCTTTCAATGTCTTTTTACCTAGTGCTGTCAATTGATAAAAAAACCCAGACATTTTTCTGTAACTAATAGCGATTAATCCCACCTAACTAAAGATTTCAATGTATTTGTATTTAGTAATCTCCAAATTAACGTAGAAACAGCATAAAGACAGTAGCCTATATTTTAAATATTTGTTTAATGGCATCTTTTTGTGAAAGAAGGTCATTATCACCGAAAACAATTCTGATGTCTCGATGAAATAGATTTTTTTTCTTCTAAATTTTAGCCATTAATTATAGCCATTCAGTGTTACAGTATATTTGAAATCTATCAGTTTTAACATTTATTAGGCTTTAAAAAATATTAACATTAATGAAAGACATCACAGCAGCAGGTTTATTAGGCTGCTGTCACTTTAAGACCAGGCCTGGTCCTCTCTCATCCTTCACTGTCCCCCGCTGAAGCCCCGCATAAGAACTCAAAGCTGGTGTGGAAATTAATCGCATGCACTGACGTGTTCATTTTGACAGCCCTACTTTTTACATCCCTAGTCACCCCTATGTCACCTCCCGTAACAGGGTTTGCGGGAATAATGCAGACTCCCATGAATGATTGCTGATCTTCAAGTAATTTTTTTAAACGCTTCAGAGGTTATGGGTGACATGTCCTTGAAGACCATATGCTGCTCATACATTTATTTTTTTCTTGTTAAAATGTCACAAAGGTGTGAACTACTCATATTCCTGTCATTCATTAATATTCCTTTGAAGAGTTTCCTTCCACTGATTTCCTTTCGTGTCCTGTCTTCATGTCCTCTCTGAGACTTCCTTTTGATATATCTCCTTGCTCATTTCTTTGTCCTTTACGTCTGCCTCCGCCTATCTGCCGTTCCATCTCTCATGCATGGCTTTTTAACGTAGATCCATTCCCACAAGGTGGGTTTTATTGGATAAAGGGGGAATAGTTGTCAGGTGACAAGTACAATCCAAGAGAGAGAATGGCGAGCGGTGAACCATTTGCATGTCATTTGCTTCTTTACGTTTTGAATCAGCGTTGTTACCAAACATTGTTGATAGCCATGTTTGATCATCAGCCCCTTTAAGCAACCCATACATTTGGGAGAAACGCATACATTTAAAGAAGTATTATGCCCTTTTACAAAGTCTTGATTTTGTTTTTGGGGTCTAATCGAATAGCTTTCCGTGCTTAAATGTTTAGAAAACATTTTGCATACAGTACTAAGCAAAAGTCTTAGGCATGTTAACATAGTAACATAGTAACTGTCAGTAACGCTCTGTTTAGTTCCTCCTTCTGAAAAGATTGGTCTGCTGGACCAGTGTGTTGTGATTGGTCAGCCACTTCAAGAATGTTCAGAAATGTCACCTTAACCACAACAGCGAGTTTCAACTCACTACTAACGCAACTCAACCAGGCCTTGCCCCCCTTTTTTGCATATGCCTTGGGTGGGAATTATTTAAATAAGGAATATTGTGACGTGTTCGTTCCTGGAAAAAAGCTCAAGACTACAATGAAGGCATTTCAGGAAGTTCAGAAACGGTTTTGAGTGACTTAGTGCTTTGTAACCTTGCAGACATTTTTCATGCTCAAACAGTTTAAAGTTGAAAATGATAATAGGTACTCTTTATTATGACATTTTTCTTAACCACAGGTGTAAAATCTTAAGTAAAGAATTACAGTGTACCTTTTAAGCTCTGCTTGACAAGCAGTTTTCCTCCAGTTATTTTCCATCTGATCTTTCTCAATTCCTGCTTCTTTTTTTCTTTACTTATTTCCTCAGGCGTTTTCACTGTGGGGTCAGGGTTGGGGCGAGCAGTAAAGGTGGCATTGACCCACCTCGCTGAGGTAGAGAAGGGGAAATGTGTCAGTGAGGCCAGCTTAAAACGCTGAGAGAAACCGAGCCATGATGCATGTGTTTACAAGGTTAAACTACGCTTAAACCATCACTTGTATCCTGCCCTGCCTCCTTCAAATGTAATGATAGATCAAAGAGAGACATGCAGATCATCTATTTCATAAATAAATAAAACTGTTAATGTTATAAAAAAATTACATTAAATGCTGTAAAAAATAAATATTATGTGCATCAATTTTTGGTCAAGATCTTGTATTGAGAATGCAAGAGTCCAGCACTCTGTAAAGTCTCCTCCAGCACAACCCAAAGACTTTTAATGAGTTTAAGGTCAGGACTCAATCATGAGTGAAAATGATTCTTCATGCTCCCTCCCAACCATTCTTTCACAATTTGAGCCTGATGAATCTTGACATTGTCATCCTGGAATATGGCCATGATTTGTCTTTCTACATGGTTGTTTGAGAAATGAAAATATACACACAGGGTTTGAAGAACTGTTGCCAAACATATCACCTGCTAGAAACATAAAAATCACTACTATAATGATCCAATCATAAAAGGTCATGTAAAATATAAAGCAGCTCGGTGCCACATTGCCAAGGGGTGCCTATAAAGCAAACTTAAGCGCAACTTTACAGAACTGGCTCATGAATGTTAATGAGATTACATGAGAGGGCAGTCCAGGTTATGTAGCAGCATCTGCAAGATTCAATTAATATTCATGAGCTCGGCCATCATTTATCGTGGCATCACAATGCGTACGACCTGCTTCAACTTTTTTTGGGGATAACATGGCTTTATGAAAGCAGATTTGGGTACATTTTGATTTCTCTTTGCCATCTAGCATTAATTAGACCCTTTTTTTTTTGTCATTTTGTAATAAACTTCCATTGTTAAAATGGCAATTTGGGGCTTTTCCGATAACACTGAATAATATGTTCCTGGTTAATTGTTAATGAATGCTTTCATTGACATTATCCAGTGAGCACAGCAGACACATGTTGCATGTTTGGCGGACCAGAGTAAGTTAATTAGATGAGAGGGTTTTATCCACTCATTCGAGGTTAAAGGCAGAGAAGAGAGTCTCAACTTCTCCTGGGCTCCTTTATCAGGTCCCTCCTGTAATTGCACGTTTGGCACAAAGACTCACTCCTCAAGATCAATTAGAGGTGCACAAAGAGCTCAGGCCAGAAAGAAAGAGATGTGGGCGAACAAAATCAAGGAGGGGAGAGAAAGAGCTGTGAAGACAAAAAGGAAAGTCATGCTAATGTCTGACTGATGTTCTAAAGCATCTACATCTCACGGGACCCGGCCCCTCCATTAGTGAGATGGGTTTTGTTGAGAGGTGGAGGAGAGAACACGGATACGTTCCTAGGAAAGAGACTTAATCACGAACGCTGCTTTCTTTTGCTTTTGTTGCTTAGTCTTCACTCCCTATCTCTCATGTCTCTCTTTGTCTCTTGAGCCATTCTTACGGTCTCTTTCTTATCCCCTACAAACAAACCAGTACAGCAACTGTGTCAATTGGTGATGCTATGGTACTTGTAGTACACTTAGTTTTGGTCCACTAATCAGAGTGAAAAAGGATAAACAATATACTAACTGGCAAATTACGGTTAGAAAGTTTGGGGTCAATAGGTTTGGGATCAAAAGTAAAAACATTTATAATGTTACAAAAGATTTCGATATCCAATAAATGCTGTTCTTTTCAACTTTCTATTCATCAAAGAAACAAATATTAAGCAGCGCAACTGTTTTCAACATTGATAATAAGAAATGTTACTCGAGCAGCAAATCAGCATATTAAAATTATTTCTGAAAGATCATGCGACACTGACAAATAATTGTAAAAATTTGTGTATATATCTATATCTCTTTTTATAAAAAAATGTTTAGATAAGATAATTTCTTGATATTTTCTTTATGTATTTTTTTCTTCTTTTAGAAACGTATCTTAATAGTGCCACTTTTATTATTTTATTATTATATATTTTATTTATATTAAAAAAAAGAATTCACAGGGCAAAAGTCCTCTCTTTATTTGTTGATGTAGTTCAATTTTAGAGAAATAATAATAAAGTGAGATTTGAACCCGGTGATAACTGATAAACTGAATTCCTAGAATCGCTTCTAGTTCTTGCAGTTTCCTTGTCTTGATAAAAATCCAACTTTTTCCTCCTTCCTCATTCTCCTCCTCTTTTCCCCCATTTCTTCTCACTTCAAGAGGGACCAACAGAAATAAAAGCAAACAAATCTATTTATAACCGCTCGCTGCCTCTCAAGTAACTGAATGTAGAGGAATGAAGTAGAGGGGGATGCTGGGGAGAGAAGAGGGCGAATGTGGAGCGGAGAGCTGGAATGGGTGGTGTCTTCTTTAGATATGTTGGGAATAACTAACACGACCTAATTCCCAGTCCAATACATTAGATAGATGGTAAAACTACATTAGGAGCTCTGTGTGTAGGAGCGCTCGACTGTAGCTGAATAATTTTATGAATAATATTTTAAAGCTCATATTACTCATCATGGAAGAAAGTGGTTCTTTTTATTTCTTCGCTGGAGCAGAAGCTAAGTAGCAGCAAATCCGGTTCAAATGAAGACGGAAGAATCCTCACGCAGATCTGGTCTATACATCAACCATTTAATATTGACCATGTCTGTCAGTGGCTCATATGGCTGTTCTTTTAGTGTTATTTATATACTATTATAATATACTATTGTATTATTTATATACCATTTATTAATATTTTAAATGAGCTTTTATTTTTATATTGTCTCCATTTTAATTGTATTTTTTTTTTTCATTTTTATTAGTTTAGCTTTAATTTATTCCATTTTAGTTTTAGTAATTTTAGTACTTACATTTATTTTTTTAAAGTTTTTCATTTATATTTATAATAGTTCTAGTTAACAATAACGCTGGTGAGGTACAGACTAAATTCACGAAAAAAATATTTTTTTTGAAAATCTTCCTCTTCATAGCTTTCAAATCTCTTTTACGTTCATGATTAGAAATGGCCTGGTTTGATATCATTGGTTCTCAAAATATGGTGAAGAATGAGTTCAATTTCAGTCTTGGAGGCACTGGTGCTACATAGGTCTGGAGCCCTGTGTAATATGACTTCAAAGGCTCTAAATATAGCACATACTTTTGTGGCACTTTCATGTTTTTTTTGTTTGTTTTTGTTTTTTCATAAACTGCTGTTGTAAGGGGGAAAAAACTTGTAAAGATTTAATAAAGTCCGTTTAGTTTTTCAAAGCAGCTTTGTGAACTCATAAATCCCACAGCCAGCAAGCCAAAGACAACTGGCGGGGAAAAACTCCTTAAGATGTTCAGGTATGAAGCCAAAAAGGAACCAACACAAGGGTGAATAAATGATGACAGAATTTTTTATTTTGGATGAACTATTGCTTTAAAGCTCAAGGCTGGTAACTGGAAGGTTGCTGGTTCAATCCCTGCAAGGAGCAAACCTCGAACAATCATTATTTTGCCCTTTGAGAAAGCCACTTAACCCCAGGGGTTGTCTCTCTAATAAGTGTGCTGTATGTCACTTTGGATAATCATCTGCTTAATGACTGCTTACTTATGCAAGCATGTGCATTCTGCTCTGTATCTGCTCTTGATCCTCAGGCGGAGTCAGAGGGATTCTCACACTTCCACCTCTACGTGTGCGCCGCCTTCCTCATCAAATGGCGTAAAGAGATCCTCTCCATGCTGGATTTTCAGGTACCGATACGTTTCCGTGTTTCGTGCGTGTCACGGCCGCTGGGCTCCTTGAATAAGCTTAGGTCGTTTACATGTGACTGTCTGCATGTCTTCCCACACATGCATGCATCACTTGAAAGCGTCCCGTCCGTCACTTATCCCAAGACTATCGGAATAATTGGCCCTCCAGTTGAGAGGCCTCTGCTGAAACCGAATTTCACAGACCAGCGGGTTCACCACACCTCAGCGCCCGCGAAAAGAGAACGTTCTGTTATTTGCCCCCATTCTCTCTCTTTCACGCTTTCTTTCGAAGGATCTCCACGCCTCGTCTCCGTCTCTGATTCTCTCGTTTATTATTTGCCTCATTGTCAGGTCGGGTGGAGAAGGGTTTGATGAACAGCTATTTGAGCTGGCGTTTATACTCGGGCTGTCAGTGGTTTAAAATAATCACATTTAATCATCTATAGACTGATGATCGTGTTCACACGATCGCTTTCACAAATTTGCTTATTTGATTTTTAAAAACTTCTATAAATATTAATAATAATATTTATATGTATTGTTGTTGAGAAAATTTGTGATGCGATCATATGAAAATTCTTAAAATACTTAAAACGAACATTTTAATCTTAATTAAAATAAATATAGTAATAATAATAATAATAATAATAATAGTAACAATAAATTAAGATATTTTATTAAGATAAATAGTTTAGTCTAAAATATTTTAAAAATTTCCCCATGATCACTATCACAAATTTCCTTACTTGATTTTAAATATTAATATATAAATAACATAAATATTCACATTCATATTTTATTCTAAAATATGATTATTATTATCATTATTGTTATTATTATTAAGAATCTTTTACACCAATATTTTATTCAATATTTTAATGTTTATTATTAAATATTTTTATTTAATTATTTAATAATACTTTTTTTCTTTTTTAATTCGATTCTGGATCCCAAATTTTCGTTGTAGTCTTAGATTTTTGGACCCCACTCAAAAAAATGTTTTCTTCCCAAACATCAAAGACGTTGATGTTTGCTATAATAGTCTTCTGGTGCTTTAACCGTACATAAGATTGCACATTGAGGGCGACTTTCACTTGTAGGTGATATTTCAGATTTGTTGAGCTTTGATGGTTATTAGTTCACTACTCCAAAGATCGCAAATGTCCCATCTGGATTTGAATTATAAATAAATTGCTGTTTCTCCATTATTTACTGATAAATTAGCTTCTGTTTACAGGATTGTTGTGCCTGAGAATTGAACAAAGACACCTGTGTTTTTGCAAATAAAAAATAAATAAAAAAAGTCAATTTTAAGTCAATTTAACCATGTCAAACATCTTTGATCAGTCTTTTAAGTTAACTTAGTTTATACTGATGCTGGACTATTCGGTCAATATATATATATATATATATATAGGCTGTTGTGATGAGCACCATTATTATTTTATTTTTTTCCCCAAAGCTCAAAGGCAGTTAGCAACTTTAAAATCAATGATTTTCAGCTTGTATGCTACTGTGCTAAAATTACCAGACCGAAGAACCCGAGAACTGATCTTACACAGAGTGAAGCTGATTATGATAGATCTGTTCTTGTGCACTTACAGCAGCTGTAGGTGGTGGAATACCCACACACACACACACACACACACACTCTCACACACACGCTAAACACACAAGCAGTGACCTAAGAGCAGCACCAATCATGAATCACGTCATCCTAACATTGTAATCATGCCGTGATTACAAGCATTTCCAGTTGAGAACAGTAAAAATGCATTTCTAAGAATAGGTAATAGCCAGGAAAGTTACCAGCAGATTGACGGAGCTCTTTAAATGATCCAGTTTTATATAATGTGTTTTTATGTCTTTTCAGAGCCTGCTAATTCTCCTGCAGAACCTTCCCACAATACACTGGGGCAACGAAGAGGTGGGTTTACTACTGGCAGAGGCCTACAGACTCAAATACATGTTCGCTGACGCTCCGAGCCACTACAAGAGATGAGAACCCGTAACCGGACCACAACGAGACTCCGCAAACCCAGACGATGATCTGACCTAACAACGAACAGTGAAGTTAGAGCTCACCAATTTTCGCCAATGACATCAAATTTGTGTCATCGTCTGTTACAATTCACAATAAAGAATGAGACGGCGTAAACAACCATGAACAAAACAGATATTTTGGGAAAAAACTGCCATCTTGATGGCTGACAGTTCAATTTGCCTGCAGATGACTTCAGAAGATAACTGACAACGAGATGCCAAGCGCTGAGGAAAAGAAAGCGCTTATGTGAGCGTATCAGAGTCAAAACAGAAGGACATGACATACTAGCATTGTTTCTCCGAAGGCTTCCTCCATTTGTTACCTCAGATGTGAAGAAACCATCTCTCTCGGTTTTATTTTGTGGCAGATCTTTTTTTTTTTCCCCTATGATGTTCTCTTGCTTTGTGTTATTAGAGCATAATGTGATCTCCTCTGACCTTTTGCTCATTGCGACATTGATTGTACCACACGCAGGTACACGGGTCGATTCCTGTTGAAATCACTCGGAGACGGCGTTATTGAAGCTCTGCAATACATGAAACTATGGCAGCCGTAAAGGGTCATTTCTCAAGAGACGCAGCCAAGCATTACGGATTCGAAGAATCAATATGCAACCTCCAGAGGATGTGTTTGGGTTTTTATGTTTTATTAGAATCGTAAGACTGTGTATATTAACAATCAAACATGAGAATCTAATCTTTTAAAGTGGCTTTGTATTCGTATGAAGCTCTTGCACAATTATTTCTTAGAAAATTGGTACTTTTAGAGCTTTAGTATAAGCGTTCGAAGACCACTACTGAGGTAACGTTTCAGCGAAGACGACGGCTGAATCAAACTGCAGTGAAATATTAATGTGGCTTTATAAAGAATGAATCAGTGTGATGTGAGGTCAGCATATGAGACCACAGGACTGGAGTCGTGTTGAAAGAAACTCTACTGACTTCGAGACGGACTGAAGGGTTTTGGTATTCTCTGTGTGATACTGGAGCGTGGCTGGGTAATACCTGGCAGACACGCTTCAAGCTGCACAAATCATAATCTTAAATACTGTTGAAGAACAGTAGATGAAGTCTCAAAGCACTGTGAAAAGGCATCTACCATTCGCACGTACATTTAATCTCCCCGGGCAACCAAATTATGCAGATGCTTATGCTAATCAGATGTAGATGATCTGATTATCTTCCTTTTCCCTTTGAACCCTTGTTTCACCTCTCGGTATATTTATTAACTCCGGCTGATTCGTTTTGATTGGTGATTAATTGTTCAAGTTCTGAATCTTTCCAAAGTAGATGTGTGATCTTTAAAAACCGGCGTGTAATGCTAAATGATTTTCTCTGACTTATCAAAAGCAAATATTTTCATTAAAAACCTCTAATCATTTCGTATAACTTGGACCAACACCCTGCATGGATAATCTGAATAATAAATTAAATAAGTGTCTTTCTGCTTTAATTATTGAAGCGAATGGATGGTATTGATTAGAGGAAGGTGTCAGAATCAGTTAAAAGTGATGCTGTTGAACTTCTGGCTCAGCGCTGTGGAGGATTTTGAGTTTGCTGATGTTAAACGCTTGAATAATGTACATTTTGTCGGCTCGCTGTCCTTGTTCATCCGTCAGTGACATTTGAAACCACCTACGCCGTACGGTCTTGCTGTTACAATCTATTTTTGATGAAGCATTTGCAGCGCTGCACTCTTATTTTGAAGTGAACTGGAATGTATTTTTTTTTCTTTAGGTTTATGTCTTTGCATACTGTAATAAGCTGATACTCACTCCAGAGATATTAGTTTGCTCATCACCCCTTTAAAGTGCGCTAATGAAAGGGTGACTTATTGTCAAGGTTTGGAATTGCTGACCCTGGTGAGGAGATGAGGTGGTAATTATTCATGACACACTGAGTGAATTTACAGATTAGCTCCCATTTTTAGTCTTTTGAATGTTATGAAAGTCTGAAGATTTAAGTCAACATGAAATCAAAATGGACACCATTTACTTCCTAATCCATTTTATTACACATTTAATACACTTCCTTAATACATATTGCTGGTCTTAATGCCTGCGATTCATTAGTGCACATTGTGATTTGGCCTTCATAATCTTCATCACTGCCTCTGAAACACGTTTTCTTTTGGACAAAGTTAACCAATAACCGTATGACCATCAGCCTCCATGTCTGGCTCTTGTACAGAGACTTGTCACCCTTTCTCAATGCCTTATCAAAATTGTAACATGTTATGTCTTGCTCTAGCTAATAAAAAAACAGAAGCTTTTCTTAATCAGTTATTGCTGTGGTTAGTACTGTACACTGCAGTTCAAAGGTTTTGGGGTTGATAAGATTTGTTTTTAATGTTTTTGAAAGAAGTCTTTTATGCTTAGCCAGGCTGCATTTATTTGATCAAAAACATAGTAAAAACTATATATATCACAATTTACAAACTGTTTGTTTGTCATTCCTGTGATGCAAAGCTGAATTTTCAGCATCATTACTCTAGTCTTCAGTGTCACATGATCCTTCAGAAATCAAGAAACATTATTATCTTTGTTGAAAACAGTTGTGCTGCTTAATAATTTTGTGAAAGCCATGATGCATTTTTTTCAGGATTAGTCAATGAATAGAAATTCAATAGATTAGCATTTATTTGAAATAGAAATCTTTGTAACTTTAAAAATGTCTTTACTGTCATTTCTGATTAATTTAATGAATCCTTGCTGCATAAAAGTATTAATGCCCTTTTGAACAGTAGTGTACACTGTAAAAGCCATTTTCTTTCATATCTATTAGAGAATCCATAAAGCTGTCTCAGCCAATACAATGGCTTTATGTAAGGAGGAGGATATGATTCTGCAGCAGTTTAGGATCTCGTATGATGATGTTTCAGACACGCATTAGTCCTTCACAGTACACTGCAAACTCGCTTTCAGCTTCATTCTGGTACAGTATGTAACGCTCACTTTCTATCATCCAATCAATTCCTGATGGATGAAATATTAATGTCCACCCTGCCTTTTGTTCTTGAATATAATGTTCAATTTAAATTGGTTGCCATTTTGGTTTTGAAATGCCATTTCATGTTGACTTTAACATTTCTGTGCATCTTTCATCATGAATGTTTTAAACAGTTTCTCAGACACATCTGATTGTATTACATCTATTGCCTTTTCCTGCATGTGCATTCATACCTTGTTTTTGCAAGTACACATTAAACCACTGTTTTTTGATGATTTCATCTGCTTATAGTACAAATGATGAGTATTATTTTATTGTGAATCTTTTAGGCCCTGTTTACACCTGGTATTAAGGCTACGTTCACACTGCAGGCTGAAACGACCCAATTCCGATTTTTTTGCCACTATGCGACCTGTATCTGATCTTTTCATGACAGTCTGAACGACACAGATCCGATCTTTTCAAATGCGACCCAGGCCACTTGGGTATGTGGTCCCAAATCCGATACATATCCGATCTTTTCAAATGCGACTTCAGTCTGAACGGCCAGGTCGCATTTATCCGACCCGCACGTCATTGATACGCGAAAAACGTCATAATCCTGCGTTGAAGTAGTCGTCGGTTTGAAAACGGACTGCATATTCGTCGAGCTGAGGTAAATCTGCCGAACGGGTCGACCTCGACGAGCCCGTTAATAAAAAATAAAATAAAAAAAAGCCCACGGCCATTATATATATACGTTATGTTAACTTATTTGTGCTGAATCTGATATTAGATAGGTCAGCGGCTGCTGTCTGGCTCTTGTGTAACGGTCGCTGCGCGCGCTCGTGTGTGTGTGTGAGAGAGAGAGAATCACAGTTAAAGTTTAGCTACTTGCCTACTTCCGCAAACAACAAGTGACGTCGTTGACCGTTGAGTACTCTTCTGCGCATGCGGGTCACTTCTGGGTCATTTCACGTTCACACAGGAGATCACAAAAGGTCGCATTTAATTGGAAATGTGAACGGCCTTGCAAAAAAATCGAATTTTTTCAAAAAATCGGAATTGAGCATTAAGCCCTGCAGTGTGAACGTAGCCGATCACAAGTGGACGAAGCTAAATACAGGAGGAAACAGAGTCTAAAACACTGAGCTTGTCCACTTTCAACCACTTCCAGAGATAGTCGAGAACGCATTCGACAGGATTCCTTTCGTAGTGTAAATGCTCATGTGTTCGAACAGCCACAAAAGACTGTCTACTCTGCGCCTACTGAACTAATGTGTAAACATTATTGGAAGCGCACTAGCCAGACGGGATTTAAACTTTTGGCTGAAGACCCAAGTTTGGTTTGAAGACGAAAAATGTACCAAGCACAATGTTTTCTCACCATTCCTGATTTCTAACACACACAGTCTTTGATGTGGTCTTCCAGCTGTCAGAGCAGAAACGAAAGCTGTTTCCATATGTTTTTCCCTCGTCTCCAGTCGCATTTCTCAGCTTATTTCATTCATTAGATCAAAAGATCTGAAAAAGCCCATACGTTTACTCACCCATAGACCCTCCCCTCGTAGAAATCAGGACAGAAGTGGTTGAAAGTGGACAAAAGAGACGGATTAAAACGGGAACGTGTCTCCCTCGTTTACTTTTGATCCGATTGACCAACACGCATCTTAATACCAGGTGTAAACAGGGCCTTACTCGTGTTTTTCGTGAATTCATATATTTGTTGTTTTGTTTTTACTTATTTCTGGCCTTTTGATTTTGAGCGAGTCGACTGTGGTTAATAGAATTTATGTTTTTTTCCTTTGTTTTCATAGCTTTCCCTTTCTTTTATAGAATAAAAGAATAGAAAATGTGTGTGCCCTGCCGGTACGACCACCATGTCTATTTATAGACGTCCTCTACGTCTTAAGTTATTTGTCTCCTTCCAATGCTTTTCCCATCTCTCCATTTTGGGCTCTCCGCTTGGCATCATTCCTCCTTTCATTTATCCGTTCCATCCATCGG